>NC_141819.1:38457117-38497117 GCF_982586985.1 Callionymus lyra | reverse complement strand
TCTTGAACTACACAAAGTAATGTTGTGGATGTGTGAGAAATGCGACTAAAATGTGGAAACACTAAGTAACAAAAATAGACAAAAGAGAATTATATGGAAGTACATCAGTGACGTCAGAATTCTGAAAGGTTTTTATTTGTTGAAACTTTGTCTTTTTTACTTTTCAAGCATTGATTTATTTTCTTTAAATAATATAATTAAATGTATGTAAAGTTTATTAAAATATGTATTTTTTTCTTAACAATTAAATTAAAACAATTGAATAACAACAAAATGAATGCTTTTTTATTTTCTTTTAGATCCTTTAAAAATGTATCCCAGCTTCCTAAGGTGAGATGAGGGGGACACTCTGAATTCTAGTATAATTAAGAAAAAGTGTTTGGAAATTTTTGGAATTAGACAATCCAACTTTAATTGATAATTTAGTGATTCAAAAGAAAAAAATAATTCATGTTGGCCCTATTATACTAACACTTTATTTAGAATTTAAAAGTCTGCGATTAATGTAAAATATTTTAGAAGTATGTTTTTTTTTAAATTTAAATTACAATATCAATCTGTTTTTTTTAAAAAAAAAAAACACCCATTCATTTTTGAAAAATTCGATTGTAGTGTTGAATTGTTTAATAAGAAAAACAAATCCAACCTTTCAATTTACAAATGATTTTATTCAATAAAATGATTCAATTAAAAAAAGAAAATCTCAACAATTCAAGTTTCAACATTTTAAATATTCAATTCAACCATTCAATATTCTGATGGCGCTGATGTACTTGGAGGAAAAACAGTAAAGATTAAAACTCCAACTAATTTCTCTAAAGTCAAATTATTACATTTTCTAAAAGCTACTTGCAAGTTAGATTTTATAATAATAAACATTATGTTTAATAAGTAATTGAAATGTATAAATTATTTTAGCTTCAACGTGAGGCTGTGTTATTTTATATTATTAACTACTACACAACAGTATTTGAATACAAATGTTAATTGTTTTAATCACTAATATTAAATCTGTATTAACCTGGAATAATAACAAAACAAAAACCATGATAAAGAAAGTGCCCTTATATGGGCTTGTTCTGGGTCACATCCTGGTCTTCATCTCAGGTTTCAGAGTGAAAACGTCTCCAGTTCTTCTCCTGATGCGTGTCAGTCACTGTCGGCTCCTGGAGTCCTGGAACCAGAGCAGGTTCTTATAGCGGAGGGTCCAGAGAAGAGTCCAGTAATGACCGCTGTCACTCAGAACGACAGCAGCCTGGATCTCAGACAAGACTTCTGGAGCTTCTCATCAGTTTGTCGTGTTTTTAAAAAGGATCCAAGAAACAGAAACTTAGTTTTGATTCAACAAAAGACAGGAAAACATTTTATAAAGATTTTTGGAAAGATTCTTCAGGAGGTCCACTGGAGCGACACAAACATGGCGGTCACTAAGGTCAGCATCAATATTCCCACAAAGACGATCTGCTCGGGTTGAGTCCGTCGGCCTTCAACGTTCCTCCCGGGTCCCCGCGGAGATACTTCCCACTCTTCGCACGAATGGCCAGTCGGCCATGTTCCAGAAGAGCCAGAGAAAAATCCTCCGGTGTCTCTCCGTCGGAACACACCAGACCCACACTGTTGACGTACCAGAACCGGCCGTCCTCGCCTGCAGAACACACACATCTCTTGAGGAGATCTTCAGTCGTTCATATTTGAGCTCTTTGTTCAAGCAGTAATACGTATGATTGAAAGTATAGTTTCTGGCTCCACCTAGTGTCAGAACACATTAACTAACGATCAATAAAGGAAATCAAACTAATAAAAAGGCTTTTCAGAATCACAAACTGAAATGCAAAATGCTTTTAATGTTAAAATCAACAAAATGGGTAAAATTCTGACTAAACCTATGAAATATATGTGATTTTTAACTTTTTAACTGTGGTTGATTTAGTTGGTCATAAATTCAATCAAACATGGTTTTAAACAATATTCTTTTAATCAAGACAAAACACTCTTAGACCTAAAGGGCAGATCGTCCAGAAAAAAAAGTTTTGTCGTTCAGATTACTGTTAAAATAAGTTAGAGAGTTCTAACTTCAAAATAAACAATAAATACAGGCAACATTTTAAAAATAGTGTCAAAATGTTATGTAGTGCTGCTTTAACTTCAGTTTTTTCAGGTTTATAAAATGTAAAAAGCTCATATAAACGCGAGGTGAGCTGACCTGAGATGTTGTAGGCACCGTTTCTGAACTGCAGGTTGAAGATGTCGTAGACGGATCTGCTGGCGTCCAGCGCGTTGGAGTTCCGGTGGCGGCAGATGAATCCGTTCTCTCCTCGCAGGATCAACATGGGTCGGTTGATGAGCTTCAGGGTCAGCTGCTCGTCCTCGCCTGCACAACACACACATCTAAGAATCCTCAGGTTTCACGTATATCTGAGGTCCTTGTTAAAGACGCAACGTGTAAGATTGAAAATATTGTCTTTGGCTCCCCCTGGTGTCAAGAACAGATTGACGGCGAGGTTGTTCAATAATTAAAATGAATGCAGATGCAGATGTGCTTTTCAGTGATGAAAGAAGGAAGAAAGTCCTCAGACGGCATCAGAAACAGAAGCGTGGGAAGGATGAAACATGTACCGACCGACACAGTCGCTGACGGCCAGCAGTTGCCCGTTCTTCTTAGTGCAGATGTACTTTCCATTGTTGGCCTTGATGGCCACCTTGTAGTCCAGCCACTCCACTGTGAACATGCAGCTCGCCGACCTGCAGGTCCAAATGTTATCACATGGCATTATAAAAATGTTTTAGGTTTAACATGATTAAAAAAAAACATTATTCTCTTGATGCAATTCCATTAAGTTCAAACAAATTGTTTATATGACTTGTTTTTATGTCCTTGATTCAATATTCTGTGTCTTCTAATGTAAAATAATAAATATATTCCAGGTTTTTGTACTTTGTGGAAATTTTTACAGCAATTTATTAAATCTTTAACATGTTTTAAACTGTTTTTAATACAATTTGTAGATAGAATAATTAGTTTATTAATGGAGTTTTCGGCTGTTTTTATATAAAAGAGAATATTTTCATTGTATATAGACGAGAACAGAAAAGAAAATTGAGATTAAAAGAAGATTATCCACATGAAAATATTATGAAACAAAGTGTCAGTGATGTCTGACAACAACATCTGGTAAACCTTTTCCCCCGAAGCCTCCATCCAGTTAAACATCTCTTATATTATTGTGTTGTTTCACACAAATAAACAAGTGACCCTTATCTGACTGAGAACAATAAATGGAGTTTCTGCATTCAGTATTTTATATTCTTATTTTTCTAAATTCAATATTAACATGTTTCTATAATAGTGCTACCAGACAGTAGTAAAAGAGTACCGAGCTACTTGGTCGAACTCTCGGCCAATCATGCGACACACAGTCGGTCATGTGACGATGTAGAAGTACTTAAATTAATCATGGCAGGTTTCCAAACTAATAGTTTTAGTTATATTCATAATGAATATTTAAGTTACAGTGAGTGGCTCAGTGCTCGATTGGATTAGTCTGGCAAGACTACACTATCATACCAACAGTTTTATATTGAATTTAAAAGTAAAAGATATTGTCTTTAGAAAATGTACTTTTGATTTATTGGAATAATAATATCAATTATCAATTATTTTAAATACAACTAATTCAACCCTTGAACATAGCATTCATTAAATCAAATGATGAATTGAAAGTGCGACAACTGAAAAATGTACAGCTTTAATATTTTAAATGTTAAAATCAACTTTTCAATACTATGTTTTGTGTTTGACTTTGGTACTTAATACGTTATTATAAGTATTGACACCGCACGGTCTAGTGATGTGTGCGATGTTCTATAGGATACGGAAAATTAGAAAGAACAGTAATAAAGTAAGAACTAGAAAAATCATTTCTCCACATCTATTTGAACGGCGATCCGAGCTCCTCACTCACACTTCCACGGCTGTGCTCTGGATCCCTCCGTGGGCCACCAGGTCCCAGTAGTTTCCCTGAATGGAGCGAAAGGTACACTTGCCGCTCTCCTTGTCCATCTCCATCTGAAACGTCTCCATGTCCGTCTCGTCTTCCTGGTTGGCGGCCAGACTGACCCCTGCGGTGACGCGCTCATTAGTGCCGGCGGGTAAGTGATTGCAGAGAAATCCAACCGGACACTTTTGCTTTTTCAAAGAGTAACACAACGCTGACCCGGATCATCACCGGGCGGTTCCATCTTTCTGGTGCCTTTTCAAGACGTTCAATCTCTAATTACATCCAAAAACAATGGCCGAGTTCAACACGTAGATGGGCTCAGATCTCCATGACGACAGAGAGTTGCATGGATTACAGATGTTTGCTCGTCAGTTAAACCTCTAATTAGATTCATCCAACAACATGCCTGATACATTTCTAATCCTCTAATGACACATTATCCTGCTTATCTCCCCCTCTCAGGACATCTCTCCTCCCCCATCCAAACTGCTGCCCCCACAGATTCCGACCCCCTACCCTGCCCCCTGCCCCCCTCACAGCTGGGCTCTGATATAATCAGCTTTCCAATCTCTCCATCGCCTTCAATGAAGGAAGAAGCAGGAAGAGACCAGGACTTGTGGGTCGTTTCCATCTCCAGGCTGTGACCGGGTCACTCTGAACATGACTTCATTAGCTTCAGAAATCATCTTCTTCATCATTTCCACCATCCTCTTCATCTCCATCTTCCTCATCATCTCCATCATCCTCACCATCCTCATCATCTCCATCATCCTCATCATCTTCATCATCCTCTTCATCTCCATCTTCCTCATCATCTCCACCATCCTCTTCATCTCCATCTTCCTCATCATCTCCATCATCTCCATCATCCTCATCATCTTCATCATCCTCATCATCCCCATCATCCTCTTCATCTCCATCTTCCTAATCATCTCCATCATCCTCATCATCTCCATCATCTTCATCATCCTCATCATCTCCATCATCCTCATCATCTCCATCATCCTCTTCATCTTTATCATCCTCATCATCTCCATCATCTCCATCATCCTCATCATCTCCACCATCCTCTTCATCTCCATCTTCCTCATCATCTCCATCATCCTCATCATCTCCATCATCCTCATCATCTCCACCATCCTAATCACTTCCATCATCCTCATCATCTCCACCATTCTCATCATCTTTATCATCCTCATCACCTCCATCATCCTTCTCATCTTCACCATTCTCATCATATCCACCATCCTCATCATCTCCACCATCCTCATCAGCTTTATCATCCTCATCATCTCCATCATCCTCATCATCTTTATCATCCTCATCAGCTTTATCATCCTCATCATCTCCATCATCCTCATCATCTTTATCATCCTCATCACCTCCATCATCCTCGTCATATCCACCATTCTCATCATCTCCACTATCCTCATCATCCTCTTCATCTTTATAATCCTCTTCACCACCATCCTCATCCTCATCATTCTCATCAACTCCATCATCCTCATCACCTCCATCATCCTCATCATCTCCATCATCCTCATCATCTCCACCATTCTCATATTATTTATCATCATCATCATCTCCACCATCCTCATCATCTCCATCATCCTCATCACCTCCATCATCCTTGTCATCTCCACCATCCTCATCATCCTCTTCATCGTTATCATCCTCTTCACCATCATCCTCATCATTCTGATCAACTCCATCATCCTCATCATCTCCACCATTCTCATATTATTTATCATCATCATCATCTCCACCATCCTCATCATCTCCATCATCTCCATTATCTTCTTCATCTCCATCATCCTCATCATCTCCATTATCCTCATCAGCTCCATCAACCTCATCATCCTCATCATCCGCTTCATCTTTATCATCCTCTTCACCATCATCCTCATCATTCTCATCAACTCCATCATCCTCATCATCTCCGTCATCCTCTTCATCTCCACCATCCTCATCATCATCCTCTTCATCTTTATCATCCTCTTCACCATCATCCTCATCATCTCCATCATCTTCATCATCCTCTTCATCTCCACCATCCTCATCACCTTTATCATCCTCATCATCTTCATCCTCATCACCTCAATCATCATCATCTTCATCATCATCATCATCATCATCATCATCATCTTCATCATCATCTTCATCACCCTCATCATCATCCTCATCATCCTACTTCTCTTTCTGTTCTTCCTCCTCATCATGATCATCGTTGTCCTTGTATTTTCTACCTACTATCTGCTTGAGTGTTTCTATCTTAAATTGTGTCCAAGCTTCTGTAGTTGTGTACAGTCTCTGAGGTCTTCTCAACTTTAAGACCATCTTAACAACAATCTTCTGAGGAAGTGTCTTTGAGACTCCTGGACTAGAGTCTCTGCAGCCCCCTGAAAACCAGGTGTGCGGTGAGAGACTTAACACTTTGAAAGATTCAATTCATAAGATTTAAAATAATCAAGAAAAAGTAAAAAATTAGAGAACTGTGTGTATCCTAGTAAAAAATACTTTTTATAAGAAGAAACAAATATGATAGTTTGTGTTAATGTGTATTTTGTGTATAGAAAATGTGTAATAAATGAGAAATGTGAAAATCTAAACACCTTGTTTTCATGTTGTTTATTCATTTCTGTGTTGTCCCATTGTTGAGTCCATTTTATTAACTTCTGCTCAGCGAGCTTCACAGACTAAAGCCCCAGAACGAATCCATTGTTTTCTTGAAGGTTAGATGTTTTTAATTCGATGAAATAAGCGACAGAGATGAAACAAAGATGTCACGGACGGCGAGCGACGTGGACGCCTTAATCAGGTCTTATTCTCAGCTGATAAATTGGGCAGCGTGAGGTCATGGAGCTGTCTGCTTGAATTATCAGAGATCTTAAGTGCATGTGAAGCTCACACTAGCGCCCCCCGCTCACCACCTCACGCCCCGGGGCCCATCACTCCCGCTCTCTCTCATCCTGACTCAATGTCATGCTTTGTCTACCTGTTTCATTTGTCCATTTCACACTAATTCAAGCCAGAGATGAAGCTCAGCTGGGACCAGGGCAGGAAGCAGGGAAGGAGAGGAAGCGGTGAACGAGGGAGAAAGAGATTGGATACGCTGGAATCCGAGCCTCCAATCAGCAGGTATCGATGGCTTTGATCGTGACCATCTCTGACCCCGGGGCTGCTCACGCATACACAACTCTGGAGAAGCTCTAACCCGGTGTGGACCTGTAGCTCCACTTTCTGCTGCTGTCCTAGCTTCAGCCATAAGTGGAGCAGGCCTAACTAATCCATCACCAGTAGACGGCTCTGACATCTATTATTAATGGTAAGATGATGCTACTCTCCCCCTGCTCCTTATTTTCTCCTTCACTCATCCAGCTCTCCGTATTCAGTCACACCTTTTATTCTCGCCTATACACAAGTGTGTGTGTGTGTGTTTGTGTGAGTGTGTCCGTGCGTGTTTGTGTGTCTTTGTGAATGTGTGTTTGTGCATGTGAGAGTGTTTATGTGTGTATTTGGTGTTTATATCTTTCTATAGGTGTACGTGTTAGTTTGTATCTGTGTATGCGTTTGTTTATTTATTGGTTTGATTGTTTGTGTGTTTGTACCTGTGTGTGCTTGAATGTGTGCGGAGTCTGTGTTCGTGTGTGTTGAATATGTGAGTCTGTGCGTTTCTGTGGAAGTTTGTATCTGTGTGAGTCTTTAAATGTGTTTATGTGTGTGTAAGTTTGTATTTATGTATGCATGTATATATGTGTGTACATATGTGAATGTGTGTGTAAGTGTGTGTGTGTGTGTGTGAGAATGTGTGTGAGAGAATTTCGGTGTGCGTTGATGTGTGTGGTTTTGAGTGTGTATGTATCTACGTGTGTTTGTGCGTACGTGTGTGCTGAGTCTGTGTGTGTTGCAGGTGATTTTATTTCCTAACTACCAACATTGTTTAACTTGTGAACCTAATTATTCCAAAATGTTGGACTTAAATAGATCAGAAGACTTTACCTGGTTGTGTTGGGTCCACTTGAGTGAGCTACACTACTGTTGTATGGCTCAGTCGTCATCCTCAACGAATATCAAGAGACAAGTTGTGTATTCAATGCCAACACCTGCCATCCCTGCCAAATAAATCCTACTGGCTTCCTTCTTGTTTGTTGAAAACATTTTCCTCGTCCCTGATTGAAGCAATACTTACAATATTTTTGATTGAAGTTACTTTTACTCTGTATTGAATCCAACATACACCTCATTATATTTTACTTTATTATTTCATTTGTGTATGTAGGACTTGACAGTTAAATTGGGTTATGCTGGAGAGAGTTCTGGTCATTCGCATTTCAGACTCTGGTCTACCTTCCAGGAACATGTATCAATAATTCAGCCGCAGTAAAACGACAGTACTCGGGGTGAGGCGGGCGGACTGAAGCGACACAGAGCTACAAGCATCAGGCAAGTGTTTCCCTGTATGTCGGTGGATCGTCGGTGATTTGCACCGAGAGACTTCGGACTAGATCTCTTCCCGGTCCCCGCCTGCAGCGCCGCAGCCAACTGGGAACACCAGGCCGCCGTAGCTTTAGTTACAACAGAGATGAAGTAACTCAACACTGCAGACAAGAATCTGCAGCCACCAGTGTCATACCCATGTGCGCCGACACACACCGTTGACGTACGCTAATCCAACCCAAACCATACAACCCATCAGCTGCCGTGCAGTCGGCAGATATTCCTCACGCGTTGCTGCTGGGATGTAAACGGAGCCTCACAGTGTCATTTGTTCACCTTTAATCAAAGAAAGTCCGGCGTGTTTTGAGAAGAGCTAATGTGCAGCGGGTGTAATCCATCAGCCCTGCAGTGAGCTGCGCCTTCATCGTGATCAAATAACCCAGTCCTACACCCGAGTCCCAGCGTAAGTACATAATGCAGTATCAACACAGTATTACGGCGCAGCAGATACGTTACAGGCAGCTGTTTCTAAACCCGAGGGGCAGCGGAGAAGTGTAAACGTTATTACCCCACAAAGCTCAGACATTTATCCCCCAGTGAAAGAGCAGGGTTTCTGAAAGACCATCGCTCATGAGGGACACATTTGAACCCCTTTTCTGCCCTAATATACAACACAATCTGCTGCTCTGCAGTGAGAAAATGGGTCACGGCTCAATGAATGTATTGACTTAAGCATGATCAAGTTTTTTAATCACAGCTAGATGAAAAACCTGGCATCGCCCGGCCATAAAAAACAATCGAAATTACCCAGAAACTCTGGAGAGGGGGGGCTTTAACATGTGCAGAAACAAGGTGAAAATCATCCTTGAACTCTATGTATTAAATATGGGATATAAAATAAATGTATGCTGCTTACTTTGTCATACATGTATTTGGACATTTCTGTTCGATTTTTTATGTTTTCCTCCCTTGTGCCCCCTTCCCTTTGACCTCACAGTGAGGTCAGTAGTCTACATGTTAATTTTGAACCAATTTTGTCTTCATCCAAAATTTGACATTTTCTATTTTTCATGGGGGCATTTTCATTCGTGCACTCCCCCTAAACCTTCACTGAGAGGTCAGTGGACGACATGATCATTCTTAAGCTAATTTGTCGATCTACTATTTTGAAATCTGCTTCTTGAAATCAGTGAAGAGCTCTGAGAGGTTTGTGTGTGTCGGAACACATGTCTAGTTTTCCCGACATGATCCTTGAGTGATTGGTGAGGAGGTCTACATGACTCATGATTACTGCCGTTGCATCCCTGATCAGGTAACAATCACTTGAGCTTGTCCTGCTTTAGGTGGGCCATTACATCTCCTCAGGGGCCACACTGCACACTGTTGTGTGAGGACATTATGCCAAATGATGGACTTAATGAAGAAATGATTATTAATTAAATGGGGGGGGGGGGGAATACATTTATATAGGCTGATTTAATTATAAATATTAAAGAAGTATAGAAATATCATGTAAATATCAAGTAAAAGCGTGTGGTGCCACTCATCAGTCGGTAAAAAGAAACAACTGGCAGATATAGGGACAAGAAGCAACAACTTAGGAACAAACTCCTTGAAAATAGTTTCTTTTTCATTTTCTAAACAAACTAAATATTTGTATGTATTTTTGTTCGATTGTTACATTCACTCTACCCTGTTCTGTGTCAAGTTGTGATTGTCCAGATGAGTATTGATAACATGCTTGAACATAAAGCATATGTGACTAACCTGCATCTCTCTGGACTACAACAAGGTCTCAAAGGAGTTGCAACAACCTACCTTGTCTTATGGAGACGTATCGGCCGTTGGCAGCCATCAGAACCACCTGTGGGTGACTCTCCTCCAGGTCAAACAATTCATCTTTGCCTGGCTTGGAGCATCGTCCGGACCTCAGAGTGCCGGTGGGTCCCATGGGGGACAGGTACTTCCCTTCGCAGTCTTTGAAGGCCAGCTTCCCGCACTTGAGCTCCAGCGTGTAAGCCGTCGACCGGCTGCCCTGCGTCAGCAGCTTGCCGTCGTTGCTGAGGAAGCGACTGTCGCAGGTTTTCAGGGAGTACTTCCCATCTACGTAGACAAGAGTCAGGAGAGCGGCCACCCCCCAGGGAATGTTCAGATCCACGGCGATCTCGCCATCCTCCGCGGAGAGGTGAGCGTAGCGTTTGCGGGCGACAGAGAGCAGGTTGGCCTGTGGGTGCAAGGCCAGGTGTATCGCCCACAGCTCGGCCTCCGTGATCACCTGGGCGAAGCACGACAGGTAATCTCGGGAGCCGCCGAAGAAGCGAAGGTGCTGCTCCGACTGCAGGGCCCAACGTCCGTCTGATCGAGGCACAATCAGGAAGCGACAGTCTGAGTTGCGCCCGTCGGCTTCGCATGTCACCTTCCCGTCTTTGTCGGTGGCCAGGTAGCGTCCTAGGTGGCTGCGCAGGTAGATTATCTGCGTGTCCTGGGAGTCTTGCTCCAGAGTCCACATCTGCTTCCTCTTCAGACTCGGTGCGGATGCATTCACCTGACAGACAGAGTAGCTCTGCATCACTCACCTGACGCACTTTCAATCTTGGATAAAGAGTTGAGCTACCTTGTATCCAAACGCCTCCGCAGTGAGGTAGCGACTCTCGTGGTTGATCAGCCCGAACTGAAGCTTCAAGGGGCGGTTTCCGTTGGGCGGCATCCTTACCTGGAAAAGAAGGATCAGCAAAGCGTTGGAGACTCGAACGACCACAGTACCTGCATCTCTACAGCTATAATGCAGGGTGACTCAAAGGGGGATGTCTTTACGATGGAAAAATCTTTATTTTGTTCCGTGTACCTGAGTTACGGTTAGGGTTTTGGGCTTGGTTTAGGATTAGTGTGTTTCCCCTCTGGGGATGAATAAAGCTTTTCTATTAGGGGTAGGGGTAGGGGTAGGGGTAGGGGTAGGGGTAGGGTTAAGGGTTTGTGTTAGGGTTGAGGATGAGTTAGGGATAGGTTCAGTTTTAGAAAGTTATTTTACTCACTGTGGTTTCGCGACTCCTAGGCGTTCTTTATGCAGGTCACCTTGCTGTGGTCGGCTTTAGTTTCAAAGCAGCAAGGTCTCATCGGCAAACCATCACCTGGCTTTCTCGTCTTCTCCCTCCTGCTCGGCTCGCTCACTCCTTCTGTCTCTCCATCCTTCCTGTCGTGCTCTTCACAAGGCGCTAGGAAGAAGTTTGATCAGAGAAGACGAACATCCTCTCAGAAAACTCCTCCCGACGAGTGAACCTCACTACAAAGCTCTCCTCTGTAATCCTCTCCTCCACTCTGTTCTCACCACCTTTCTCTTCCCTGCCATCTGTATAATCCCGCTCTCTTTCGCCCCTGTGTTTTATTCTCTGCCCTCCTTTCCCCTTCTCTCTGACATATAAAGGCAGGTAAGTAGAAACAATGTGAACATCGCCGGGTAACCAGAGCAGCCTCCAAGTCTGTGGGGTAGAGTGCAGCTCCTCTTACCTGCAGGGCTTCAGTTACACACCTTCTCTGATTGCAACGTCCGGGTCACTTCAAGGGGGGTGGACTTCCGAATTCAGCAGATAAACCGAGGGGGTTTGTGATGGCAGGTGCTTTTGGGGAAGCTAATCAACATATGGGGCTTGAATGAATCTGTGGGTGCATCTGTGACCAGTGGTCCGTGTCGAGTAAACGGACGTTTCCCCTCCTGAGTCCGTCTAATCCTCGGCCCAAACATTTCAGCCTAATCTACAGGTCCGACCACACCCACTCCCACGGACGCCCCTATCATTGTCCACTGCCGCAAACACAAATGGCTCACTGACCCTCGGCAACATGCGTGTCATCAACACAAGCAAACATATGCACGTGAAGGTCAACCGGGGGTCGTCGTAAACGCCACCGCCTGGAAGATTTACTCCGGCTGACCCAGACTTGAACTGGTCGGGCAAAAATGTGACAAACTCGTGAAGAGGATGACTGTGTGCACTTAACTAATAACGGGAAGATTAACGGCTGGAGGCAGGAAACTTTGAAGCGCTCTGTCTTGTTTGTGGCAGAAGTGGAGGGAGAGAGCGCATGACTGCCTCCCGCCAGGCACCAGAGCCACAACAGTTTGCTTGTTTTATGACGGGTGACTCTCCAAAGCTCAAATATACTCTTTGAGGAGGACATCTTTTACAGTTGCCACATTACGACTACTAAAAAACACATTTTTAATCATGAATACATCACAACTTTCATCAATATATATGTTAAAAATGCCCAGATTTACTGAAGGTTTACTTCTATAACTTGCCTATCTCAAATACACAGTGTAAATTAGAAAATAAAAATAACCAAATAAAAGAGGGGTTGCTGGAAGAAGATGGAATTCTGGTAATCATGCTAATTAAATAAGCATTAATTATGATATACATTTATTGAAATCTGATGATCCCCCCCCCCCTTGGCCCCCTTTCTCTTGACTTGCCGGGGTAGCCCTCCCTCCTTTTGTTACACACTTTGGCAGTCTACAAGACATTAAGATTCTATATATATATATATATATATATATATATATATATATATATATATATATATATACTGATTTACCATCAATCTTTAAATAAATGCACATGCTTTTTTTGACAACAGAGCAACACTTTTCAATGCCATTGCAGTTAACTCTTCTGACACTGGGGGGAGCCAGAAATAATAATTTCATAAACCAAAAACAAAACCGAGAATTTAATAAAATCAATTTGTTTCTTCAAGAGAACATTTTCCGTAGGTATGAGTGTGTGTGTGAATGGCTGTGTTAGACTCACTCTTAAACAAGTTCACTGTCACAATGACGATTTTAAAATAATTGCATTCATTAAAGTCCAAACAACAATCTCCTCGCAGCAGCACTACGCCCATTGTGTCGATGAAAAAGTAGTAAAAGATATGACAAATTTAACTAAAGTTGATTCAAACATCAAAAGGATTACAGGTTGTGTTGAAGGCAGGAGTAGCGGAAAAATAATCTTTATTTTAATGCAACATAAATTGAAAAAGTGAGCTGGACACCGCTAAAGGTAATTTTGAGACTCACAAATCAAAAAAAGTAATATACTATTATTGTTATTTTCATTACCGTCTCTATCATCACCATCACTGTACATCTCATATGTGTTCTATCCCACGCTTCATTAGCTCACTCTCTGTGGCCCCCGGGGGCCACGTCATCGCCCGACGCCAGTCGATATCTAACCAGATGTTTTTTTTTTCTCCACCACTTATTCCGGGACGAGGCCCAGCTAGGTTCACCGTGGCAACCGTAGGATGGTGCTTTAGAAGCCATTACCGCGGCCCACTGATGACACTCAAATAGCTGTCATTACACCTCCTCCAAGGAGGCACCAGAGGAGGAGGAGGAGGGAGGGAGGGAGGTGGAAAGAGAGAGAGAGGGAGGTATGGGAGGAGGAGGAATGGCAGAAAAGGTGGAACAGTGGGTGGGGAGGAAGGTTAAAGATGGAGAAGGTTTGTGGTGGACGACATGAAAGAGGAGGGAGGGACAAAGAGCGGGAAGAATTCCAAATGACCGTTTCTGAGTTAACTGCCTACAGCCTTTTTCTACCCTATTAAGTTCTATTCTGCCATTACGTGGGACTGCGGGGTGCTGCCTCACACCCTGCAGGGTCCCCTGTTCTCCCTCCCTCTCCTCTCTCTCTCTCCCTCTCTCTCTCTCTCTCTCTCTCTCTCTCACACTCCTCTGTCCTCACAGGAGCTTCCACATATTCCTCGTCATCCCTCCATCCTGTCATCTTTTCCCCTTCTTCCCCAAACAATCCCATTTGACTTAAGTCTCCAGTTCTATGGATAAAAGAGACTTTTGTTGGATCAGATATTCAGATTCTGAGGCTGTCACCTCTGCAGAGGATACAAAAACTTAGTTTAAGGTCTTTTCTCTTCTGTCCTCCATATCGTACGGCGGCAGCTACTGGAACAAATGAATTTATCTGCCGTGTTTCATTAAAAAAATAAAAAATAATAAACCTGCGAAATGATTCCTTCTTTGTTTAAAGCTGGGACTGACATTACGTTTGGTTTCATAAGCTCATTTTGAAACTGCAGCTTGCCTGTGTAGAGTGACTGTTCAGCTCATGGCCCAGGGACCGAATCTGGGTGATTTTATGTTGACCTTCAGACGGTTGTCTCGAAATCAGAGTAGATTATTGTTCATGTTGATATGGTGACCTATAAAGATGTTGTTTTTAAAGATAGGATAAGGGACGGATCGTGAATGTGTTTGCTGAAGAAGAGCAAACAAGGAGATAATTAAGATAAATTAAGACACGAAGAATGAAAAGACAACATCAAAATCATACTTCCTGTTAGGTAATTATACAATTTGCTTGTCACACAACATAGACTAGTAAAAGGTTTTTTGCCCCTTGTGTGATTCATTTTGACACCTCTGTTTTAGACGTACATGAAACATAAGTTTCATAAAAGAGTAATAATGTTAGCTAAACATATTTCTTCTGGATACTGAAATATTGTTGCATTGGTTGTAGATCTTTTCTATTCTTATTTTATGTATCAATTCATTTAACCATCCATGTGTGTGTGCATTGTGTGTTATATATGTGTATTGTGTGAAATTGTATTGTTTGCTTCCGGCGGTGTAGAGATGTTGTACTTAGACAAGAGAGATTCTATTCTATTCTATAAAATATGCACTCAGAATATAAGGTCATGTATACGCTCACGAGATGATGACCCCTAAATAATAAATCATGTATATTATAATATACCATGCATACATTGTTGGTATTGTTATCGTTATTAGATAAGAAGATGTTATGCTATTTGAAGCGTTCGTTTAAGCATAAATATTCATCAAATTTATTAAACATCTTTATAAATTAACTGTAGAAGTTCAAAAGTAAATTCTCTTATTGGTTCTTAAAATTCCCGTGTTGGCAGCGGGACATACGAACAGGTACCATCCATGGCGAGTCCTCCAGACTCATGGGGCTTCAAGGACACAAGTGCAGACCTCCAGAGGGTTCGAGATGTCATGTGTGTCAGGGGATGTCCAAAGTTGCTGTTGATCGACGTCTCCGCTCAGTTCCTCAACCCACCACTGGGCGGCAGTGTCCGCCTTCTGCTCCTCCAGGACGCGCTCGTCCATATATTTGGGATGTAAAAAAAAAAAGAAGATTGATGCCTGGTTTGATGGTGTTGGTGCCTGTGTGACTGCCTGGCGTGGGAGGAAAGGACTTTGGTGCTATTTAAAATGGCTGCTTTTCAAGTCTTTTCACAGTCTGTGTCGTGGAACATGTTTGTAAAACAGGAGCAGGTTTGTCTCACATTTTTTACAGCCTCAATGTGTGAATGTGGGCGATATACCTCCAGCGAAGCATGCGTTCCTCATGTGCTTTTAATCTCATTGTTTTTCCTTCTCTTGCAGGATGATTCCATTACGACCAGGACAACAAACCCCGCCATGTTGCCCTCGCGCATCTCTAACTGTTCCACCAACACATATCCTGGTCACACACACAAAAACAACAGAATCATTCATTTATGCACATTTTTTTCAGTTTGAGTGTGTGTTGTGCGCAGCGGAGCCGCTTCCTGTGCGACACGAAAGAGTTAAATATCCGCGCGCTAAACGTGATGAGTGAGAAGACTGTGAAAGTCAGCCAACCAATCCGCGTCGAGATTAACACCTTGCTCGGCTGGGATTGGCTGCGCGCTCGGGCTTGTCGTTCGGAGCTCAAACCCCACGTGGGGAGTTGGATCCCTTTCCGAGCTGTCATTGGTCGAGACCCCCGCACTCGTCCGCTTCCGTGATGGGTTCCGGCTCCGTGATTGGTCAGACGCTGGCTTCTTGTTTTATTTTTTTCTCCTCCAGTCCGAGAGAAACATCCGCCGCTCCTGCGCTGTCGCTTCGATTCAAGCCGCGCTCGAGCCCAGACCTGACATGTCTCACACCGATCTTAACGACCAGGATACAAATGCGGCGAAAACGCGATACTCTGGATATGATATTCAACACGTGAGGAAAGTTGTGTTGGCGGAGCTTCCGGTCATCTCATGTGTGTGTGTGTGATCCTCTTTACGATCAGCGTCTCTGCAGCCTCGACACACTCTAGCACGCATACACACACACACACATGGAGACAGAAACACACTGAAACAGAGACGCACACACACACACATAGAGACAGAAACACACTGAAACAGACGCACACACACACACACACACACACACACACACACACACACACACACACACACACACATAGAGACAGAAACACACAGAGACGCACACACACACACACAAAAACACACTGAAACAGAGACGCACACACACACATAGAGACAGAAACACATTGAAACAGAGACGCATACACACACACACACACATAGAGACAGAAACACACTGAAACAGACGCACACACACACACACACACACACACACACACACATAGAGACAGAAACACACAGAAACGCACACACACAGACAGAAACACACTGAAACAGAGACGCACACACACACACACATAGAGACAGAAACACATTGAAACAGAGACGCATACACACACACACACACACATAGAGACAGACACACACTGAAACAGAGACGCATACACACACATAGAGACAGAAAGACACAGACGCACACACACACACACACACATAGAGACAGACACACACTGAAACAGAGACGCACACACACACATAGAGACAGAAAGACACAGAGACGCACACACACACACACACACATAGAGACAGACACACACTGAAACAGAGACGCATACACACACATAGAGACAGAAAGACACAGAGACGCACACACACACACACAGATACAGAAACACACTGAAACAGAGACGCGCACACACACACACACACATAGAGACAGAAACACACAGAGACGCACACACACACATAGAGATAGAAACACACTGAAACATAGACGCACACACACACACACACACATGGAGACAGAAACACACTGAAGCAGAGACGCACACACACACACACATGGAGACAGAAAGACACAGAGACGCACACACACACATAGAGATAGAAACACACTGAAACAGAGACGCACACACACACACACACATAGAGACAGACACACTGAAACAGAGACGCATACACACACATAGAGACAGAAAGACCCTGACGCACACACATAGAGACAGAAAGACACAGAGACGCATACACACACACACACACATAGAGACAGACACACACTGAAACAGAGACGCACACACACACATAGAGACAGAAAGACACAGAGACGCACACACACACACACACAGATACAGAAACACACTGAAACAGAGACGCACACACACACACACACACATTAAGACAGAAAGACACAGAGACGCACACACACACATAGAGATAGAAACACACTGAAACAGAGACGCACACACACACACACACATGGAGACAGAAACACACTGAAACAGAGACGCACACACACACACACACACACACACACACACACACACACACACACACGGAGACAGAAACACACTGAAACAGAGACGCACACACACACACATGGAGACAGAAACACACTGAAAAAGAGACGCACACACACACGAAGACAGAAACACACTGAAACATAGACGCACACACACACACACATGGAGACAGAAACACACTGAAACAGAGACGCACACACACACTCATTCATCCTCTTTGTCCAGCTCTCAGTTATCACAAGCCTGACGGTGGATGAATGAATAAAAGCACAAGTTTAATGTTTGACCAGGTGTTTAATGGTCAGTGAGTCAAACATGTCAGAGACACAAACTGGTTTAATATTAAACTAAACGTCTTCAAGTCACCCTGCAGGAATGTTTCGGGCCACGTCACAACATCTAGTCCAGGATTATTCAACGTATCGTTCCTGAAGGAGGCCGGTCAGCACCTCTTTTTAATGTTGAATGTTAGGTCAACACGTCAAAAAACTTGTGTGTTAAAATAGAATGGAAAATCATACCATGTTTTTTCTACAGAGTCCAGGACAAACAAGTCATTGTAATAGAGCTCTATAAGATAACACAAAAATACTAGTTGTGCATATCCAATCAAATGATTTTGAAGTGTTTAAATGCCCCAAAAATGAAGTTTACACGATGGAAGTCAGTGGTCTAGCATGACATCTCACTGACATCTGAAAAAGGTCATAACGTTGATCAAATATTCTCAGATAATCGTCAAAAGAACGTGTGATTTGTTAATAAAGATCATTCAAACACTCATAGTAGGCGTGTTTTCAACATGAAGCTCTTTTTAAAGAAGTTAGTGAACATGTTTCGTCGCCACAAAAGTCTATGCTATGCACACGCTTTAGCTATCGTGGTCACCATTTTATTTTCACCATGTTCGGGACTCCATAATATTCCTTGTTGATCGAACAGACAATGTGACACAAAAACTACATGGGAATGCCTTAGACACATACTTTGTGTAAATATTTTCATTCCATACATTGAATGTCTAAACTGGAGCTCCTATAGTTAAACCTTAAAATTGGGCCTTTGCTGAAAAACAGAGCAATGTTTTGTATCTCAACAGGGTTATATTATACTGTGTCTCAAATCACGCTTTACAGTGCACTTACTTGCGCAGTGTTCAAATTTCGACAGGGTAGTAGTTTCTCCAACACTACAGTCAAACACTGCCAATACACACATACTGGAAATGACGCAACTAACCAGTTGGAACACTATCTCCAATCGCAAGTTATTAAGTTGTGTCATTGTGTTATTATAGTTGTTATGTTGTTTTGTGGTGAAATTAGTGTTTTGTTGAAATATTTACACGGTGAGCAACGTAGCTCCAGGCATAGCGCCATCTACGTCACTAAGATGGCGGCCGTAAAGGGTGGAAAGTGTCCATTGATCCACACTCAGTTTTCTGGATGTTTGCTTGCACCAATTAAGTGTGCACAGTGCACTACATTTTTTTTGGCACACTGCTCAGTGTGAATGCACTTGTGCACTCAAAATAGTAAGTGTCGCAATTTGGGACACACCATTGGTTATTTTTAGCTATTTGGGCTAACAATAGCATGTTTTCTGTATCCCAAAAAATAGAGTTTATAGTTGCTCAAAGTTATTTCCTCTCTTCAATATTTCATGTTTGTTAGCTAGTACGTCTCAAACTATCAATAAAGCTAGGCTAACATTAGCTCTAATTTGAAACCCTGGTACTGTCTAAAACACACCAAAACTACATCTTATAGCGTTAAAATGATGCTTGAACTGAGTTAGTCAAAGGTTTTTCACAACCTTTGTTAGATGTTTGGATAGATGGATAGATAGATAGATAGATGGATAGATAGATAGATAGATAGATAGATAGATAGATAGATAGATAGATAAACTTTGAATACACAAAAATAAATAAATTCAAGAACAATCCACGTCACATATTTGATACGATAGAAGATTCTACTTCCAATACCGAGGGTTATAAAAATAAATAATAATTACTTTGACATAGAGAAGGCAAACAAACACACTGTAGTAGTTACTCACTGGAGCCTAAAGTTGTTTCTTCGCTCTGATTCCACGACGGCTCATGGTGGTCAAGGGCTGCACGGACAGGGGTTGATGTGAGCTTCTCTGACTGCATATGTGGTCAGCAAAAAAAAACACAGAAAAGCTGAGAGGCTAAACATTCTGTCAGAGCAGCAGAAGTGGAATCATTCTGGAATTACGCTGAACTCCTTTCACAGTCGTCGTCTGTCAGTAAACATCAGGTGGAGCTGCTTCGACAGAAATAGCAGCAGATATTAAGACTACTTAAAACACTCTTTTGTTGAGTAGGAAGAGGAAACAGAAACTAGGTGATCGCTGATACTTTTATGTGGTAAATGTTTATCTTTACCTGGACTCTCACTCAGGAAATGCGTTTTTGGGGGAAAGAAGAAAAGGATTTTAGAGAAATTACCTTTCTTTCAAATGTGACTTTGTATTGTCTCCGGAGTACGGAGGTATATCATTGTTTTATCACAAATGTTTTTTTAAGCATTCAATTATATGAACTCATGTGTTATCTCAGGGTCAAGGTGACAGTTAAAAATCAATATTTTCTTTATTAAAAGGTTGATAGAACTTGCAGACAATCCTGCTATGGGCAGACAATTTACATGACAAATGTATGTATGATGGTTCCGCTCACACGGTTCAGGACCAGAGGAGAGAAATCCTTCCAGGCTGTTGCTCCTAAGCTTTGGAACGATCTTCCTCTGTGTTTGATGATCCACTGACTCCTTCAAGAAACATCTTAAGACATTCTTATTTGTGCAGGCCTTTTAAGTATTTATTTTAACTGTGTATTGTTTTTGACCTGGTCTGAGAAAGGCGCTTAAAAAATAATAATTCCTTATTAACTTACTAGTAAGACAACAACAATGAATGGATCCAAGCGATCTCTTGATTAAATCTGCAGGTTGTTGTTGGTTATTTCTACTTGACATAAATGCTTGAACAGAAACAATGTCACAACTGCTGCTGAGGTTTTTCACAGCCTGACACACAGTCACACTCTGGCTGCTATTATCAAGAGTTCATTAGAATCTACCATCTTCTCTGACACTGAGAGTGTGCTGTGGCTTCCCAAACTTCTCTGGCGCTGCTCACCCACGCAGATTCCTCCCGACACACACTCTTTCTCTCTCTCTTACAGCTGTTCTGTGCCTCGCGCTCGCTCTGATTTACTATCTCCGAGTCTTCAGCTCCGACATGCTACGCCTTATAGGAGGTGAGAGAGATTATTAATTTGCATCACCTTTTCCCTCTCCTCGCTGCAACTGTCACTTAACCGCAAACACCTCCACAGTTGCTGTTTTCAAAGAGCAGAGATGTGTGTATGCTTTGTGTGTGTGTGTGTGTGTAAGTGTGTGTGTGTGTTCAATGGCAGGAAACATAGCAGTGCACTTATAGAGAAGCTCCGACTCCTTTTTTCTCTTTCACGGTCGTCCACGCAGTCGTTGGATTGTACATTTATTTGCATTTACACTTGTGTTCTCAGTGACACTTTTATTGAGACATCGCCACAGTAAACACGCTTTAAAGCTGCACTATGTAACATTTAGAAAAAAAATGTAAATTAAAAAAAACTTTGATATATTACCTTTTGAATTTTCCAAGTATCAAGTACAAACTAAACGGAGCTCTTCTTCACTATGTGACCAACAAACAGCTGTGCTGCGGTGGGTTCGGGGACAGTAGTTTATTTCCATCCTGTTAAAGTACTGAGTGAATTCCAGAAGCTTCCAGATTGAAAAAACCCCACTCAAAGTTGTTTCTCTTGTTTTATATAGAAATTGAAAATTACAATACAGTTAAACTGTTCCAGCAGTAGAGGGAGCCAGAAATAAACATGTTTAATCTTACATAGTGTGGCTTTAACTTTAGTTTTAACAAAGGTTTAAGATTTTAATTGATAATTCAAATGTTAAACTAAATGAATACCTGAAATTATAAAAAAAAGAAAAAAAGAAAATTGTCATTATATAAATATATATTCCAGATGAGCAAATTGGCTTTTAGAGGAATCCATGGGGCAGGCCCATGACTCCATCTTCACCTGGTGTTAGGAGGGTCTTACAATAATAGAAATATCAATGCACAATAAATGTTTCTTACTTAATACATGCTGCTGTAGATACGCATAACTGTTGATCAGTGTCATGAGAAAATGGTTGAATTGAACATTTCAAAACATACACACACACACATGCACAGCCATACAGCAACACACATATACAGCCACTAACACAACTCTTACACATAGAGTTAGATATTCTAATTCCAATAATTCAATAATACATTTTTGAGTCTTTTAAATTCTGTATAAAATGCTCGCCCTTCTATACCAACAATTTAATATTGAAAATAAAATGCTAAAAAAAAGGTTAATTTGGAAAATGTATTTTTGAATTATTGGAATTACAATATATATACAAATCATTACTTAAATTAAATGATTTAAAAAAACAAAACAAATTCAACCTTTCAATATAGACAATACAATGAGTAATAAAAAAGCTAAAATGAACAAAAAACATTTGAATAATAACAACATTTCTAAATTGTTATATTCAACATTCAATATTCTCTTGTTACTTATATACTTACATAGAGCTGCGGTCTATGCTAGTTACTAAGGACACCCTGGACAGGAGGCCAGTCGAAAGCAGGGCAACATTAAAGTGAATGATTGATGCTACAGGGCTGTGGGAGGAAACCAGAGTGGCCCGAAGACGAGCACAAACAGGACACAGAGGAGCAGCACACATTCCTGCCGACTGCACATTAGCTCTAATCCTGAGAAATGCTAGAGAGGAGCAGGTCTGTCCTGGAGAGTCGGCCCACCCTCCTCTGGACGCTTGAATGAAGCTGCTCACACTGAACCCGTGTCCTTTCACTCTCACCTCCGAATCCAGATCAGCTTCTCCCTCCTCATCCCGGGCTGGAGCCACGCTGTGGATTTAGCTCCTTCTGATCCAGCAGCAGCGGGCGCGGCGGCCCTCGCCGCGTGACGCCAGCGGGGAAGGGGGATGCCCCCCGTGTGCGACCTGCAATTGTTGTCGTGGCGATGATGGCTGTAGCGCCGGTTGCCAGGGAGATGCTGGTCTCTTGTCTTGACCCGTCTCCCTTGTGCTGTCACCGGCATTATTGATGCACGCCACTGCTCGGCATTGTGGGAGTGCAGAGGAGGGTTTGGGAGGACGACGGTTAATGAGTCCAGGAGAAGAGACTCTCCCTCCTGACCCCCCCCCCATTCTCATGTGCATTAAGAATGTGTCTTTCTCATGATCTAGCATCGCAAAATCCACTCTCTCCCGCACACACACACACACACTCACACATACAGAGAAACACACACGCACACACCCTGTCTCATTGACTCTGACTCACTCTCCTGCTCTTACACACAAACACACACTTTCAGCACCTCGACTTTACCGTCACCTTACGCAAACACACTCATGCTCTCATCACACACGAATACGCATTATCCCTCACGCACACAGTCGCCCTCTCATCACACACACACACATGCACGTGCACACAAAGAGACACACGAGCGCACAAAAAACAATCACACACAGACAAGGTCTCAAAAAACACAAACACAGACACATACAATCACACATACAGTCGCAAACACACTCACTCATACATTACACTAACACACACACACACACACACACACACACACACACACACACACACACACACACACACACACACACACACACACACACACACACACACACACACACGTCATGTCTGGAGCTGTGAGAATGAAATATTGACCTGTGACCTCCCCACAGACACCGAGACACCGAGGTGTGTTGAGGACTGAGGTGGATCGAGTCCAGGTTCCTCACGAACACGAAGAACCCACGGACAGTGGGACAGTTAAGGAAGACTTGATGAAGACAGAAATAATTGAAGGAGATGCTCCACCTATTTTTAACAAACATGATGCAAATACACGTCGTGCCGTTGAGCCTCTCATGCTCAGCTGCAGGGATGGATTCTCTGCGACCATGTGATCAAGTGTTTACATGAGGACCACGAGCCTCTCTCACCAGTATATGAACATAAAGGACATTAATGCACGAGGAGCCTCATTTATTACGGTCCAGACCTTCTGTGACGAGCACATTTGTCAGGTGACTAACCATAACACCCGCTCAGCCGCGGGCTCCTGCAGGACCTGCTGGGTGTGTGTGAGTCTCATGGTCGGAGCAGGATTTTTCTCATGGTCCTCATTTACATTTGTGTTTCTCAGCCTCTTCCATTTGTCACCGTGAAGAGCCTGCAGTCTGTTGTTCTACGTGGAGGATGTTTTTGGTTCAGAAACATGTCTTGAAATATCGCTGAGTCTGCAACACAGGTCAGACAAACACATACTATCAGCGCCACACGTTCACCTCATACACACTCACCCCCTCCTCACACACACACACACACACACACACACACACACACACACACACACACACACACACACACACACACACACACACACACACACACACACACACACACACACACATTTCTAAATTTATATATATATATATATTCATGCACACACACACTCACCCCCTCATCTCACACACACACACACCCTCATTTCATACACACACACACACACATTTATACATTTTATTATATATATATATATATATATATATATATATATATATATATAAACATATATATATACATGCACACAAATCTACTCACACTTATTTACATGAACACACACACAATGATACACACATACACAAACACCCTCCTCACACACACACATTTATATATATATATATGAATGCACACACGCACACACACAAACACCCTCATCACACACACACACACACACACACACACACACACTACAGCTCACACATAAATACGGCCACTTACAAACAGCCACACACACACAATGAGGCACACACACATAAAGTCACAAGCGCACACACATACAAAGAGACACCGCCAGTCACACACACAATCTGCAACATGTTGAGGAAAGACAGGCAGAGCTGCATTTCTGTTTCTGCCCCCTTTTGGTGATTTTATATGGGTTAACACAAATATTCACATCAGCTCCAACACAACTGACACACAAATAAAGATATAAAGTGAAGCCAGATGGTTCAGAACTGATGTTGGTTCTATTGTCGGGGCTTTGACTTTGTCTTCGGTATTTATTGATTGAAACTATATGTTGGTTTGGAAAGTTACTTCTGCTACCATTTATACACATAAGCAAGGTGGACCCTGAGAAGACCACGTGTCAATCAGAACAAAATATATTATTTTCTTTTTTTTTGGAGGCAATTTCACACATTAATCTGATTTATATTGAGGCTCAAAATCTGATATATTGAAGCACGAAAGACACTAAATTGAATATGTGATTGTCATGGAAACGACCGTCACAGCAACATGGTCAGAATACAAATGACTCTTACCAAAACTGAAACTAAACAGGGATGTAAATCTGGTTTTAAGAGTTGTAACAGTATGATTTAACCTCTGACTTCAAGATATTGAAAGATGAGAAAAATGAGATTTGGACTTGAATTGAACAGTGAAACAAATCTGCCAATATTGAGACAAGTCATTTATTGATGAGGTTTCATGATATAGTGTTTTCATTTTGAAAGGCCACTAGATGGCGCTCTTAGGTTTCAAAATGGTGCCAGGATTTATTGAATTAGTACACATGTATCAAACTCACGACACAAGGGCCAAATCTGACCCGCCAGGTCATTTAATGTGGCCCTGAGGTTGGTTTAAGATCAAAGTAGATGAATGTTTAAGTTTATATGTTGACTTTTTAAAGATACTGTGTTTAAGATAAGATAAGGGACGAAGATCAAGTATGTCAACAATACAAGTTAAACTGCTTGGTAAAGGAGAACAAACTGAAATATTTAAGATAAATTGAGCCTCAAAGAATAAAGACAGAAACAAAATCGGACTCGTACTTCCTGTTAGTTAAATATACATTATGTTCAGGCAGTGACTAGGACTGCTTAAAGATTTTGGCCCCTTGTGCGATTGAGTTCCCTGAATAAGCAGATCAGAGGCAGAGGTTGTAAGGAAGAGAGTGACATCTAGTGGCCTTTACAAATGAAGACACTGTATCATGAAACAGCTGACTAGGTATCATGATTAATTAATTAATTAATTAATAGTTTACATAATTGTTGTTTTTAGAAACTTTCTAACACATTTTACCCAATTGGCATAAGGATATTAATATCTTAAAGTTAAGATCATTTCGTGACTTGTCAGGTAAATCTAACTCGTCGAAAAAGCCAATTAAGATTTTTTTTAACTAGAATAAAATCTTGCTTAAATTTCACCAACTTCTCCAATAAGAAGGTGACAGGAGTGACTGTAAAGTACAAGATCAGTTTAAGAACATGAGAGCGACATGGAGGTCTGATGTTTGGACAGTTGGAGAGGAGATTACTGGAGACATGAAGAATATCATAAATGGAGGTAACAGGTAAAAGATGAACGGTTTATTGGGGTCCTCAACCTTATTTTGTTTTTCACCATTGACCACTTTAATTCCAGCTTTATCTTCCCAGGCGTAGCTTTAACAAACAAACGTTAAGTGCATGAAAAATGTATCTCATCATGAAGAGAGTCAGCAGGAGTTGTGGCCTAGTATCTGTGCTACAAGTTGGTCTCATACGTAGTTTATATGTCACTAGTTTACAGGTTCATCTCTTCAATAAACTTGACTTAAACGAGCGGCCCGGTGCTTGGTGACCACTGTCAGCTGAGGTGGAGAACCTGCACAAAATCGAAGTTAAAGTGGTTAAAAGCGAATCCATTTTAGATGAAAAGATATGAAATACTGGCTGAAGTATTGCTCGAAAATAAACTCATGATTTAATCAAGCCTCAAGGCCTTTTCAGCATCACAAACAAACATTTTTGCAAGAATGCAGACAAAAACCCGCCTCTTTTGTGAGAGAGTGACTTGTGAAGGCTTCCTTCTTGTCTCTTTTGTTGAAGGTGAGACGTCCTGCGGTTCATCTCTGAGCGCCGCTCGCCGTAATGAGAGGCCACGGCGGCGCGTGATATCTCCGTCTTCTCCGTCATTCAGGAAATGGAAAAGTGGTTTTGGTTACATTTCTTTTTAAGGGAGGTCGTCCACAGTTTGACCCTCGTCATCTCACTCAATGTCCAAGGTTTTTTTTCTCTTTTGATTTTTTTTTGAAAAGGTCTGCGGTGGAACATTTGATTGGTGATTTTCCCTTTAATCTTGTCGTCTAGTTGCCTGTTAGAGATCAAAACTTCCTTCAATATCAGAAATGAAATCATGTTTTTTATTTTTATTATTGTTAGTCTGGTTCTACTTCCCTCTTGGCATTAAGCTCCGCCCTCTTCACACTAGCCGACTGAAGACTCGAGCAGGAACGTATCAGCTTCAGGATTTATTTTATCAAATAAGATTGTGTTGCATCTGCATCAGTATAAGACTTGTTTCCTGCTCTATTTGTTCAACACTTACGATGATGGTTTTAAAGTGCTGGAAGTTTGAAAAATTCCACAATAGATTAAAAATAGACTCAGGAGAACAATTAAATCGCACAAAAGGCTGTTCAATGTCAACTTTATGATACAGTGTGGCTCGTGTTGACGTCTATATTCCTCCCTCAACGTCCGCTTTCTTGGTTAATACATTTTTGCAAACATGGCTCTGAAACATGACTGTGGTCGGGCGCAGCTGGGAGAGTATTTTGATCTTTCCTCCTGCTGCTGCTGTTTCCTGTGGCAGCTACAGGTCAAATGACATCATCGCCGCCTTTTAGATAAATCACCTTGAGCCCCGATGTGGGGGTTCCCCCTCGCTTTCAAGTGCTCCAGTCAGCTGAAACACTGTCTTCAAACACATGTGAAACTCCAACACTTCACTCTGGACCTAAAGAAATAAAACTATGGATACATTCTGACTTTATTCGATATTATTATATACAGTATATTATTAATTGTCAATATTAACAAAACATTGTGTTTTTGTTTATGTAGTACATAAGCACGACACTATAAATGTAGCTGTTTATATGTCACATGTTATATATGTATTAGTTTTAATGCTGTATATAGTACCAAAAATACATGGATTTTATTACTTACATTCCTTTTTTAACCTGCATCAAACTTTAAGAGTGTTTTTTTTTTTTACAATTGTCCACAAAGTTCCCTTCACCTTATAGTACTTAGACCTCAAGAGTCCGTTCTGACAGGACAGGCTTCGACATGTCCTTCACGCTCACTTCACCTCCACTGCTTGACTCATCAGAGGAAGGGTACATCAATGGCTCGACTGACGTCCCACTGCACAAGCAAATATATTAAAACAGCAATATGTAAGATTAAAAATAAATAAATAAACTGGCGCCCCCAGTGGCAGAACAGTGTAACTACAATGTCATTGAATGTCTGTTGCCACGAACAGCATCTATATTTGTTTAAAAAAAAGACTCTTGTTGTGTCAGTTCTTTATCCTGGTAAGTTCAAAAAGTATCTCAGTATTATTAAAACACTTTGAATCATGACTGTTCAAGCTAAACGTATCAAAAATGTAGAATAATGTTAAAATGTAATGTAGTGCTGCTATAATGGAGACTATTATTATTATTATTATTATTATTATTATTATTATGTCTATTTGTGTTTTGCCTCAATAAATAACAATATTTACAGATGATGGAAGTGAAATCAGAGTTTAAATTCGATAACAAATTCCATATTTGAAGCCTCATGTTTCCACCACCTATGCTAAAAGTGATAAATCCCTTTCTTTGTCCCTTCAGATTCATATCTCTTATTTCTCATGTCCGACCCTACTTGTCTGGGGAGCTACTTGAAAACCACTGGCTTATACAAAATGTTATTTTGCAATCTAAGAATGTACCCTTGCTAAACTTGGACGATGAATGAGAATACATGTTTGACAGCTGGAGTACTAACTCCCCTGATGTCAGGTGGTATTACTGTCTTTGTCGGAGTAGTCAAAACAAATTATTAACCGGACATGAATGGAGTGTTCGATAAAGAAGAGGAGAATGCAGTGAGGTAGAGATAGAGCGACACTGCACCACCTGTAGCATGCTGCTGATCCCTATAACCCTTGCTATATTGAGGAAAAATCAACAGGATTTGTAGGTCATTCCCCAAATTTCTGTCCTGGAAATTTTGTTCCAGGACTAACAACACAAAATGAATGAATCGGAATCAGCGTTTGACCCTCACACCTTTACCAGGTTCTCCCGATGATGTTGCTCCTTGTCATTTATTATGAGTGCATACCTGATTCAGGAGGAATCCAAAAAGCGCGTCCGCTCCCAGAGCGCACATACTCGCTTTTTATTCTTTAAACATTTTCCGCAAACGAGCATAAAATATACACTTACAGTTTGATTTTTTCCAGAACAATTCCTTATGTTGAGGCTTCAATACAAGATTGATGTTACAGAAGAGCAGTATGGAGGTATTTGGGTGTTTTTAAGTGTGTCTCTCTTTGAAGGAAGTTCGTCCACTATAACTCTAAAAAAAAGAACAGATTACTCTGAAAATAATCCCAACCCTTAGATGACCTGAGGGTGAGTAGAAAATGAATTGAGTTTGAATTTTGGGTGAACTATCACTTTAAATAAGCAAACAAACTAAGATTATCAATATCAACAATGGTTCGGTGAATCCAAATAAGAGTAAACCCAAAGAAGGGAATTTGATTTGGTAAAGGACAAACACTGGGATAATTTTGAATGAAAGACAATATCACAATTAGACTCATACTTCCTGTTTAAGACAATTTTTTTGGCCCAAACAAACTAAACTAAAGATCGTAAATTTAAAATAATGTTAAGCTACAGAAAATAAAGTACGTAATCCAGAAAATGACCTTAAACTAAGACAACTGCGTAAATTTTACATCAGAAAATACTTACATTTGTAGATTTATGTTTTCCTGGTTTTGGCCATCATTGATTACAGGCTTGACGCACAAGGCATTCTGGGATGCCACTAACTACCAAGGTAGGTCTCGTAGAATCTGAAAACGGAGGAAGCTACAGCCTCTACACTCGTTCCTCATTCTTCAACTTCTGAGTATCGGAACAGCCCTCTCTCGTCGCGGGAGCACAGGTTTTGAGCTTGAGGAACGAGTTTGAGGAATGAGGAGATTAATGGGACCTTCGTCTGCTAGAAGATTTGAAGCTCTTGTATGACTGAGTTTGAAACCCCTGAACTAGATGGCAAAGATAGATTTTTATCACGTAGATGCAGATGCTGGTTCCATGCCACAAAAATAACATATATTTGTTTAGTAATCTTACAGGTGACACAGTTATTAAACAGCCGCTTCACCTGTGTAAACACATCATCACCACATTCCCTCTCCGCCATCGTGACTTCCCAAAACGCCTCCATTAAAACCCGTTGAGGGGAAAGTTCTTCCAGCTGAGGTCCGTGTTGTCGAACACGAGGCGTGAAATGTAAGTCGTCCTCCTAACACTCCTGCATCTGTGTGTCTTTGTACGCCGTGTTCTGTAGATACGGCTAATGACATAAGTAAGCAGACGTGTTCAACATCAAATTGCGGCTTGTAAACATTGAATGGAACATCAGAGCACCCCCCCCTCCATCGCTCCCCGCATCCCCCAGATACTCTGGGCTTTTATCTCGGCTCTTATCTGCTGCCCTCCTCTTCTCCCAGCCTGCTTCATCTCCGCTCACCTCTCCACGTTCTCCTAAGCAAATTCTGCCCCACTGAGCCGCCCTCTCTGGATTTCCTCATCCTAAGCGTCCGCCCTTCCTCTTTAAGACCAAACACCAGCAGTGATATCATTCATTTCTGCACGCCACTCCATCTGTCTGTCTGCCATTCCAGCCTTTCAGCCAGCGCCGCTGATGTGAGGTGATGGAGGAGGTAAATAAACAGAAGCAAACCTCCGAATCCACAAAGATCTTGTCTCGGCGTGAATGATGGTGATCCATCACCGGCTTGTCTGTCTGTCTGTTTTCCTTCAGTGATGAGGGGAAGATTTATCTCTAATTGTAATGTGGAGTCAGATGATTGCCACGCGGGGAGGAGGCGAGGAATTATTAAATGTCACCCCTGGTTTGATGCCACCGCGGGCGGGTGTGTCGCCGCCTCGCTCCGGCTTCTCGCTTCCACCCTGGTCAACAATTCCTGATTATGAGACGCTTCTTGACGCTAATGGTTTGCGGAAAGTCCCGCTAAATCGATTTGATCATTATATGAAACAATTGAGGATTAAAAAAAAGGAAATATTCTCTGAAGGTATCCAACACCTAATTGCAGAACCCTCCCCCTCCCTCCCCCGTCTAGCTACCCCCTACCAATTAGCTCTGAGGCCATAATGGATGTTGTTTGCCATGTTTCCCTGTCAGCAGATTGAATTAGCAGCCGCGCACGTGTGTGTGTGTGTGTGTGTGTGTGAGCGATCGTCTTATCGGCTCTTAGTACAGTAATGAAACAGTTAGGAATGGCTGCAATCCTGTTAACACAACGGCACCGGAGTGTTCTCGGACGCCAGATTAATCAAAACTGGGCCGCCAAACCAGCGGCTGGTGACAAAGGTGTGAAGCGCCGGGAGACAATTGAATCATTTTGGCTGGGTTTGTAAAAGCATCCAATAACATCGCCGTGACTGTGATTCTCTTTTGTCTCGTCGTTTCTCTGTTTGCCGATGATCCGCCGCTCTCCTACTGAGGGGGAAGAACAGGCATCCATCACCGTATACATATAAAGTGACAGCAAAGACGCTGGCGAACAAACATCACGTAAATATTTATTTGAAATGTAACGTTTCATGTTCCTTTGAAGGTTCTGTGAGTAGAGAACTGTCTCACTCTGCGGAAGATACACAGATCTGCTCTGTAGTTTCAATCAAGGGAATGACAACAATGATCCAAGGAACGTTCCCTCGTCTTATAGACAGAGGAGATCTAGGCTTTTTCTCTGGACTTTCCCAGCACACACATGGTGGAAGGTTTTCCGAATTCAAAGTTAAATCATCCATTTACCTGTGATCATGGTGGCAGCAGTCATAGTTAAGAGGCCCAGACTTCCCTCTCCGAACTTGATACTAATTCTGATCCGCTCTAGTAGAAGAACTCACATTTCTCCGGTCCTTAAAACTCTTCACTGGCTGCCAGTTTCTTTCAGGATCAATTTTAAAATTCTGGTTCTTACTTTCAGATCTATTCATGGTCAGGCTCCTCCTTACATCAGTGATCTGATTCAGCCTTACACCCCAGCTCGGGCTCTGAGGTCTGTGGATCAGAATCTACTGATGGTTCCTGAACACGGTTCAGAACCAGAGGAGAGAAATCCTTCCAGGCTGTTGCTCCTAAGCTTTGGAATGATCTTCCTCTCTCTGTGTTTGATGATCTACTGACTCCTTCAAGAAACATCTTAAGACATTTTTATTTGTGCAGGATTTTCCTTGATTTCTTGGGACTACTGTGTGTGTCTTGATCTTTTAAAGCATATATTTTAACAGTGTATTGTTTTTGTTGTTTGCTTGTGTGCTTTGTGCTCTGGTCTAGAAAGGTACTTTACAAATAACCATTACTTACTTACTTACTCTCCCAGAAGGCTGTTTTACTGATGGTTTCCCCAAGATGTATTCTTTTGATTGTTCATTGGTTTTTGGCCCAATCCAAGTCTTCCTGGCTCCTCAAGCTCAATCCTCAAAACTGCTCTTCAAAACTGAGGAGCGAGGGTCATTTGGCAACTCAGAAATGGGAAACGCCTTAAAGAAAATGAATCATCAAAGGTCGTCCATTACCATAGATGAAATATGACTAGACGTTTTACAACAACAGAACCTGCAAGAATGGCTCCACAACATAGGGTGACCGTGGGTTTAAGGCATGTTTTTACAGTTATAAGCTGACAAACGCAGAACTATTTATCTGAAAAGAGTTCTGTGACGCATGCTCATACTTTTGGATCAATCGCAGGTATGTAGAATAAACTGGAAACTCTTAGCCTGTGTGAGTCGAGTACACAAAATAAAAACATATTTCCGGTCTGGTTCAACAAACAGCTTTGTTCTTGAAACTCCTTTCACTGTCAGAACACTGTACAAGTGTGATTTCTTTTCAAACATTTCCCCTTATTTCATCAGTTTTTCTGAAATTACACAATAAGCACAATAGCATAGTTATCATCTATTAGCCGACATAGCCTCAACTGAACAAGGTGGTTTCGGCCGGTCCTGCTGCCCCTCCTGACCGTAGTACTACTTCGGTTTCGGGCACTTGTTTCAAAATGACAGCACACTTTGTTGAAACAAACGTTTTTAGTCTTTAAGGAGCGAAAAAAAAAGTAGACTGAATGTTTTGAAAACACTTTGTAGCCATTAAACGTGTTGAAACACGGATAATATGATTCACAACACTTCAATCAACAGTTTTGATCTTTTCAATACATTTTCTTCACGTTGTTCGTTTTTTTTTTCCGGAAACTTCTGTTGAGAAGATGCATCTTTACAAAGCTGTTAAACTCCAGTATATCGTATAATTACACATTATTATACCAAGAACTGACTTGTTTGACATCTTAAGCCTGTGTGTCGTCTCGAACACTGGAAACACAACTAGGTTTGTTCACTCTTGTGTAAGAAAAGTTGATATCATTTCAATAACACAAGATAAGAATCCAAGGAAACGAGAAACACTTCTATCACAGGTGACCTTTCCTCAGAACATTTTTATATATTCACCAACAATTTGAGACACACTAACTTTTGTGTCGACACATGAGTTTGTGTGTTCCTTCACTCTTCATGCTCCACAGCTGTGGCAGGACCCGGCAGTAACACGGTCTTTATGCTTTTTAATCTGAGGATTTTTCCCCAAAATATTTTGGTTTGTTTCAACAGCTCCTGGCCTTCCTTCATCACACTGTGGTGATGTCATGCGTGCACTCTCTCAGTCACCGCACACATTCTTGTGTCTTTGTGCTGGGGGACTACGAAGACAGTGTCTAATGCGGCGACACACTCCAGCGCTCGCACACTTAATTGTGTTAATGTTTGAGTTCACATAATCTTTCAGGGCTGTCACTGTCCCCGATTATTCAGCTCTGTTTTCAATTACTGAGCGCCTCGCCACTATAGGCCCAGAATGCATGATATTGCTGAAGACGTGTGTGTGTGTGTGTGTGTGTGTGTGTGTTTTCACGCCGCTTGCCCGCTTGTGTGAACAAAACAGATAAATGGTTTTGTTCAGCTAAACACAGATTGAGTAGGAAGTAGTGTGAAATGTTTTATGCTGTCTCTTTATCACTTTTATGCTTTAAGGCTATGTGTGCAATTATGTGTGTTTCCAACTCCAGCATGTACACGTGTGTGTGTGTTTGTGTGTGTGTGAGTGTGTGAGTGTGTTTGTATAAGCTGCTGGAGCTTCCACCGAGCAGTCAGTTGAGAAATTGAACATCTTCCCCCTCAAACTCCTACTTTAAGGTGTCTGCCGCCGATCACGCAACATCATCTCGTATTGTGAACGTGTCAACACTTCCAACACACAACGCTGACGTGTGCGTGAGTCAACGCACACGAGTAAGAACACAATAATCCACACAGTCCAAATGTGCTGATTTGAGTCCACTCAACCACATCGCAACACTGCGAGTGTGTTGCTCACCTGGACGCTGTTGGTTCACCGGATTTCGTCTCTTCACATTTTTGTTTCTGTGTTCACACGCACACAAGCACGTACACACACAAGTGCACACAGAAACATATACACACACAAAGGACGCACAAACATAAGCACATGCACATAGATTCACGCAGACACACATACACTCAAACACAGAGACAGGGTCTCACACAAACACACACAGACAGACACACACAAACTCACACACATGCACTCAAACACACAGACAGGGACTTACAGAAACACACACAAACAGACACACACAAACAGGTTCTCTCACAAATACACAGGAAAACAGACTCACACAACCAGACACACACAAACTCACACACACAGACAGGGACTCACAGAAACACACACAAACAGACACACACATACTCACACACATGCACTCAAACACACACAAACAGGTTCTCTTACAAATTCACAGGAAAACAGACTCACACAACCACAGACACACACAAACTCACACACACATGCACTCAAACACACAGACAGGGTCTCACACAAACGCACACAAACAGACACACACAAACTTACACACATGCACTCAGAGACAAACAAACACATACAGATACACACACACAACCAAACATGAACTCAAACACACACACACACACAGGGACTCATAAAAAATGCACTCAAACACAGATACACACAAACACATACAGTACACTTACACGCAAACACACTCAAACAGGGACTCACGCAAACACAGACACACACACAAACTCACACATAACCATTCAAACACACACAAAGAGGGACTCACACAAATGCATACGGTAACAGACTCACACAAACACACACACATGCACTCAAACACACAAACAGGGACTCACACAAACACACATGCACTCAAACACACACAGACAGGGTCTCACACAAACACACACAAACAGGGACTGACACAAACACACACAGACAGGGTTTGATGATATCTGATTGTAAAACATCTAACTATGTTCTGACTCCATAAAGATCAACACAACAGTTTAACCATCATTGCTGTCGTATGTTGTGTGATTGTAGCAGAAGAAGAATTCCCAACAATGATTGGAAACATTATGATTAAAGATAAATAAGGTCTTAAATCAATAAATGAAAGGTATTTATTCAGCTCATTGTTGTGCTCGACCTAAACAGTTATTAGTGGTGAAGTCTCTGGGAAAGTTAATATCGCTACAATAAAAACCCTCCAGAACATTAAACCTCTCAAATTATGCCCACAGTAGCAATAAAATAAAATTTGCTTCCCATCGTCCCATCAACCACCTGTTTTCGGTCCGCATTTTGGGGCGATACATATTCTCGTCATGACTCCTTTAAACATGTAAACACGTGTCCTTCTGGGCTTCAACAAATGATGTTTGCCCGGGAGGACAACAGAGAACCAACATGGTTTTATTGAATTTAAATGGTTACAAATAAAAACATTGTATTTCGACAATAGATTTTTAACTTTTGGAATTCGTATTGAACCTGGTGCTGGTCCAGCCGGGGTCCGCAGGAGACATGTTAGAAGGACAGACAGGTGAGACAAGTGATGTTGTTGGCCATCAGGTGTGTGTGAAGATATCTGCAGAACATTTGCACTGCGAGATAACAACATGCCAGGGAGGGAGGGAGGGAGAGAAAGGGGGAGGAGGAGGAGAGGAGACAGACGGGATGAGTGTGTTTCCCCAGGACCACCTAAGCCAGCTAATCAAGATATGACTCTGTGTTTCTGTGGGACTGTGGCCAAGATAAAAGACCCACAATCAGAGGTTTCCCTCCTTCTGATCCTGTGTGTGTGTGCATGTGTGTGTGTGTGCATGTGTGTGTGTGTGTGCATGTGTGTGTTTGTGAAATAAAGAGAGACATACAAGGCCACTACTCCCCCAGCCCCCATCATGCTCCCTCAACCATGGAGACCAGACCTGTGCAGAGGTAATGAGCAGCGCCTTGTTGTGTCTATGTCACGGAGAATACACGCATGTGTGTGTGTGTGTGTGTGTGTGTGTGTGTGTCAACAGCAGACTGATCAACATTGTCACTGTGACGCTGCATTAATTGCACACAGCGTTGTGTTCGCTCCACAACCACACACAGGACTTCCCTCTTCCCACCTCGGCGCCGCGGTGTCCCCAGTATCTGCGCGTTCTTCTCTTAAATGTTATAAACCCCATTATTCCTCCTCCGCTGTGATTGGTTAATGAGTTTGTCTTGAGTGGCAGTCGTCCTATGGGGTCGTTTGCGAGTGAGGGGGGAACGCAGGGAGTGGAAGGAGCAATCTGTGCAGCTAATGAGGCGCAATTATATCTCCGACTGTCTGCCGGCGTGACCCCACAAACACCTCGCACACACACACTCCCACACACACATGCACAATCACTAACACCTCACACACACATGCAATAACACACACACATATGCACAAACACACATGTACAAACACCTCGCACACACATACAATAACACACACACCTCACACATGAACACACACATATGCTCAAACACACCCATGCATGAACACACACATACACACACATGCATAAACACACAATAACGCACGCATGTACACACACACACCTATGCATAAACACACATATATACACACACACCTATGCATAAACACACACGTACACATACACACCCATGCATGAACACACACATACAAAACACACCTATGCATAAACACACACACATACAAAAACACACCCATGCATAACGCTCAATGACACACATACAGTATACACACACACCTATGCATAAACACACACATACACAAACACACCCATGAATGAACACAGACATACACACACACATACAAAACACACCCATGCTTAAACACACACAGACACAATAATGCACACATGTACACACACCCATGAATAAACATACACATACACACATACATACGCAAACACACCCATGCATAAAAACACACATACACAAACACACCCATGCATAAAAACACACATACACAAACACACCCATGCATAAACACACACATACACAAACAAACCCATGCATAAACACACACATACACAAACAAACCCATGCTTAAACACACACATACACAATAACGCACACAGGTTTGTTCCAAACTATCTAACAATGTGACGTGAAAATCAACTGTCGTAGACGAACATGCCAAAAACAAGTCAAGGATTGACTATATTCAACAGCTCTGCACTTATTTACTCACTTTCCTGTAACAGAGCAAACTAGCAAACTACCCAAAATAAAACATATGAATTATTCGCTATTTAACCAACAAACATTTTTTTGTTTTTTTACCAGGGGATAAGAAAACAGAGGATTAACATTTATCTGGTGTTGCTAATGGAACTTGTGTCCACTAGGACACATAATTGACTGTTTTCTCACCTTCATAAATGAGATTTGTTGCCACAGAGAGTCAAAGTTGATTGACATCATGTTTGGCTCCACACATAAATGCGCCACCTAGTGGTAACGAGGGAAAAGTCACTTCAGCGTAAAGCAACTACGCTTTACTGTCTTTCCTTTTTTAAGCTTATAAAGCAGCAATGCGTGAGGTTGAAAGAATGATTTCTGGCTCCCCCAGTGTTAAAACAGTGTAACTGCTATGCCGTGGAACCTTTGTTGCCACGTAGTGAACAAACATTTGTTTTCAAAACACAATAAAGACTCATGTAGTGTCAGTTTGTGGTTTTATTTTTCTGGTTACTTCAAAAAGTCTCTCATTACTTCATATGAAAACACTAGGGGTGTGTATTGTCAAGAATCTGGTGATGCAATACATATCAGGATAAAGGGAAAACGATAGGACATATTAATATACTGTAGTAACAAGGATATATTTGTAGTATTGTCGAGTACTTGACTCTGGTGTTGTAGAATTTACAGACCACGTGACTCTTGATGAAGTCGTTACTGCTTTCATTTGTTTTAAAACAAAACTATGTCAAAAAAATCAGCTTTAAAAGCTGCTGGAGTCGACTGTATCCTCTGGTCCTCAGTCATCTCATGGATTTTTACTGTTCCTTTAGCTGTGAAGGACGTAATGACTGCTGCCATCTAGTGGCTGGAAGTGAATATTTGCATGCTAATTGTGAAAGGAAGAAATTAAATAATTGGATTTTATACATACTTTATTGAAACATCAACTTTAAAATAACTATGAAAAAAACAAAAACAATAATAAATTAAAAGCATAAAATAAATACATGAGTTTGAGGGTCACATAACATCCACAGACTCTCCTGGCAGGTTGTCCATACAAAGTAGTAAAGTAAAGTAAAAGTAAAGTTCTAATGTATGAGTCATGAATGTTGCAAATAAACAGAAAATGTGCAAAAGAAAACATTACGTAGTGCTGCTTTAAAGCGATGATTTATGAACAATCTGTAAAGTTGACAGTTCTTGTTATTCCAGTGGAGAAGATCCTGGATGACACTATGTTTCATTGATGGTGAAAACATCTCTAGTGAAGATTGCTGAGCGAGTCAAACAGTCTCACAAGTCAATCAAAGGAATGATGGATGTCCATCCAACATATTCATTCATTTCCTCACGTTTGTTCTCTTATCAGCCTCACATAAATACCCCCCCCCCCCCTACCCCCGGCCTGACCTCTAATTGATGACCCTGGACGTCTTCTGGAGCCTCCTGCGAGCCTTTGTTGATGTCACTTATGTCCGTGTAGGGAGTCGTCCACTCTTTTCTTTGTGTCTTTCAACAAATCTCTCCTGAAATCAACTCCGGCGAGATCATCTCGGCGAGACGTCCACTCTTGACTCTGCAGCCTCACTCTCTCCCAGCGGAGCTGCCGGCCTCCCCCCTCGTTCGGCCTGTCTCTCATTTTCTCAGCCCTCGCTCTGAATGCACACGGTATCGACGTTTCTCTCTTCCCTCGCTCTAGTGTTCCCCCCTTTGTCTGAGCTGCACTCGCCAAAGGTTCTCTGTTGTGCTCCTCCGCAGGTAAACTGACGACCAGGGTCTTCACCGAGGGTTTGAAGGTTAAGACCACTAACAGTACGTGTCAATGCACGGACCAGCACCGGGTCGACTCCGGAGAAAACATCACGGATCACCACTTGTTACTGTCGACGCCGTCAAGTAAACACATGTGTTTTTATTATTCAGAAATATCAGTTTGATGTTACATTTTGAGATTTGTTATATGAGCTAGAACTGTGTTTCATTGAAGCAACATCATGTTACATTTTGACAACATTATCTCTTTGTTATTTAACTCATGCAGTCGAACTCTCTTCTACGATGATTTTCATGACATTCAAAGAGTGTGTGAGAGTCATGTGACCATCGCTTTAGG